>NW_026923406.1:0-21169 GCF_032062105.1 Saccostrea cuccullata | reverse complement strand
CATTACGGAAGCAAAGTTGCGATTTAAGAAGCATGGCGAGACTTTCCGAGATTTTGGACAAGCTATCCAAGATTTATACAGACGAGCTTATCCGGAAAGCAGGGAATATGTACAGGAAGCTAGTCTCAAGACTTTCCTTGACAACTGTAGTGAATCAGAGGAGTTTCGTTTAGCTGTTAAGAGAACACGACCAAAGACTATCGATGAAGCGGTTACAGCAGCAATGCAGGAAGAGTGCATTAGACTCACAGAGAACCGGAAACCTCGAGATCAAAGGATCATGAAACCTCCAGTTTACCAGGTATGGTCAAATTCTACTAAAACCGGAAATTAAGACGGATATGCCAGAGCCACAGGATACAGTCCAGAGACGGTACTATAACAACAATAATAGTGTGACGACAGGTACGAATTATCAAGCGAGGGACAAGAAATTGTGCTATCATTGTAACTCAAGTCAACACTTAATCCGAAGATTGTCCAAAGAAAGCAACTTCAAAGAAAATGCAAAACACAGGTGCGACTTTCCAAAAGAGGAAGAATCAGGAAACACCCGAGCAGTAGTTAAAAGACATTCGACCGAGGCAGTAGGCCGTGTGTCGGTCACAATGCACCACAGGCCTAATACATTGGATTTGCAACATTCCGCTTCAGAGAACAGGGAGACCAGAAATGAAGCTAAATTGCTTGAGAAGCTTTCTGTAGTAAACTCCGAGGAAGGAGAATCTCCAGTTCTTAATAAGGAAGCGGATGTAAATGATGCAACGCACATCGGTGTGAACTCCAAGCAGGGCGAGGACCGGAAATTTAAGGTTAAAGGATCCGGTGACATGAGGATCAATGGATGGGTAGAAGGGACTCCCCTTGAATGGAAAATCGATACAGGTGCGGTTAATACCTTTATTACGGAAGATACATTTTACAATATCTTACCGGAAGTTAGACCTGTGCTGGACCGCGTGCATAAGAAATTTCACATAGCTGATGGAAATGAATTACAGATTCTAGGGACTGCAAAGATGATTTTAAGTTTTGGAGAAAAAGACATTTTATTTCGTGTTTTTGTCGGAGGAGTTAAGTGCAATCTCCTGGGACAGGATTTCATGAGACAATTTAAGTGCAACTGGGATTACAGTGAAAATTCATTGATGTTAAATCTTGATTCGTACAATCAAGGAGGAGAATTCAGTCATAGAACTTTGCGGGTTTTGTCCATAGAGGATTGTGTTATACCCGGGCGACATGAAGCTTTGATTAAAACTAAGATACGATGCACGGAAAATCTTGGTGATGGAATCTTATTGCCGATTAAGCAGTTCATGCATATTTATGGATTAGTGATTGCGCATGCTCTTGTAAACGCTGGCCAAAAGGAAGTGTTTGTGCGTGTATTTAATCCGTGTGATAGCGATGTTTTGGTGAAAAAGGACACAGATGTAGCACTGTTTTCACCAGTGAATTATATTAGTGAACATATTCATGAACAAGGAGTATTTGATGTAGATTTTGAAAGGAAATCTGGGGATTTGCCTGAACATCTAAAGAAGTTGTATTGAGACGGATGTGAATATTTAACAGAGGAAGAAAGTATTACTTTCAAGGAATTTTTAATGGAATTCAAAGGAGCATTTGCTGACCCGAACCAACCAATGGAGCGTGCTAATTTTGGAGAGCATTGCATTAAATTGAAAAATGAATCGCCGTTTAAGGAACCACCCAGGCGAGTCCCTATATTTAAAAGGGAAATACTGGACACGGAAGTTCGGAATTTAGAGAAGCATGGACTTATAGAGGAGTCCATTAGCCCTTGGTCATCACCCCTTGTACTGGTGCAGAAAAAGGACAAAAGCTGGAGAATCTGCGTAGACTATAAGAAACTCATCGCTCAAACAATTAAGGATGCTTATCCCATTCCAAGGATTGCCGATAATTTAGATTCATTGGCGGGATCTAAATGGTTTACTTCATTGGATTTAAACATGGCATATCATCAGATTCCAATGTCGGAGAGTGACAAGGAGAAGACTGCTTTTGCAACACCACGTGGAGGATTGTACCAGTACCGAGTTATGCCTTTTGGACTATGTAACGCGCCTGCAACTTTTCATCGTGTTATTGAGAGAGCATTACAAGGACTACAGTGGCATATAACAGTACTTTACTTGGACGATATAATTGTGACTGGTCGAGATTTCTCAGATCATCTGAAAAACTTACGACAAGTGCTCGATCGACTACGGCAAGCAAACTTGAAGCTTAAAGCGAAAAAGTGCAAATTCTTTCAAAAGGAAGTGATATTCCTCGGACATATTGTGTCAGAAAACGGTGTTAAAACTGATCCGGCGAAAACTAGAGCTGTCGAGGAATGGAAATCACCAGAGAATGTATCTGAATTAAGGAGTTTCTTAGGACTTGTGTCTTTTTACAGGAAATTCATCAAAAACTTTGCCGAAATAGCAAAATGTTTACATGCACTTACAAGTAAAAATTCTAAATGGGAATGGACGAATGAATGTGAAAATGCATTTCAAATGCTGAAATCAAAACTAGTGACTCCTCCCATACTAGGATATCCAGATACGGATGGAGGTGTATCTATTTTAGACACTGATGCTAGCAACAACGCAATTGGAGCTGTTCTGTCACAAATTCAAGATGACAAGGAAATAGTTATTGAATATGCTAGCCGAACTTTGAATAGTGCAGAGAGAAATTACTGCGTTACTAGGAAAGAAATGCTAGCGCTTGTGTATTTTATAAAGAATTTCAAACATTATTTGCTCGGGAGGGAGTTCATTCTTAGAACTGACCACGGATCATTAGTGTGGCTGCACAAATTTCGGGAGCCAGATGGACAAGTAGCGAGATGGCTTCAACAACTGGGACCATACGTATTTCGCATTGTGCATAGACCAGGCAAACGACATGGGAATGCTGACGCACTATCCAGAATCAGTGACAGTTTAATCTGTAAACAATGCAAGCGCGACGTTCACGAAGAATCGACAGAGGAAACTTTCACTCATGTCGACGAATTAAGAAAACTATGTGAATCCCCGGATTGCTACAAACAGAACACAGAAGTTTTAGATATCGGATGTTTGTTATATCCCGGAAGTTATCCGAATCCGGATGCGTGTCAAGTAGAATCAACAGCAAAAGGATAAAACGTACGCTGAACTAGGACCTGAGGTCCCCTGCTCAGTTCACGACTATCGGGCCTGTTTACTCCGCTACAAAATGTAGTGCGTTGCATACGTAAAGTGAAAATAGAATAAATCGTAGTACTGTGAAGCCTTTAAAGTGTAAAGCAAACAATTTTTTAAAAAGAATGACCATCTGATGGGTATTAGAAAATATAGAGGGGGTGGAGGGAGGGTGCTGAGCAACATTAAATGCAATTTTATGCGATATATGCTATAAAACCGTTTAACATTTATGGATTACGTTAGGTGACCCGTGGTCTCCCCTATGAATTTATTCCATGTAACGTTATAGTAGGTATCAGTAGGGGACAACAGTAAGGTGACCAGAGAACAAGTAATATTGTACATCCGTAGGGGAACCAGAGGTCACCTTATATTGTACATCAGTAGGGGGACATCAGTTGGGAAAGCAAAAGTCACCTTATATAGTACATAAGTAGGGGGACCAAAGGTCACCTTATACTCGACATCAGTAGGGGACCAGAGGGCACCTTATACTGTACATCAGTAGGGGGACTAGAGGTCTTTTGAATTCTACATATGTAGGGGGACCAGAAGACACCTTATATTGTACATAAGTAGGGGACAACAGAAAGGGGGCCAGAGAGCACCTTATATTCTACATCAGTAGGGGAACCAGAGGTCACCTTTAATTCTACATGTGTAGTGGGACTAGAGGTCACCTTAAATTGTACGTCTGTGGGGGGACCAGAGATCACCTTAGGGGGACTAGAGGGCATTTTGAATTCTACATATGTAGGGGGACCAGAAGACACCTTATATTGTACATAAGTAGGGGATAACAGAAAGGGGGACCAGGGAACACATTATATTCTACATCAGTATTGGGACCAGAGGTCACCTTAAATTGTACGTCAGTGGGGGTACCAGAGGTCACCTTTTACTGTAATTCAGTAGAGGACATCAGTAGGAGAGCAGAGGTCACCTTATAGTGTACATAAGAAGTTGCCCCCCTAAGGTCACCTTATCTTGTACATCAATAGGGGGACCAGGAGTCACTTTATATTGTACATCATTTGGGGGAACAGAGGCAACCTTATATTGTACATCAGCTGTAGAAGGGGGACCAGAGGTCACCTTATACTGTACAGCTGTAGTAGGGGGACCAGGAGTCACCTTATACTATACATCAGAAGGGGAGCAGGGGTCACATTTAATTCTACATTTGTAGGGGGACCAGAGGTCACCTTATACTATACATCAGTTGGGGGACCAGAGGCAACCTGATATTGTACTTCAGCAGGGGGACCAGTAGTCACCTTATATTTTACATCAGTAGGGGACCAGAGGAGGACACATTAAATTGAACATCAGTAGGGGGACCAGAGATCACCTTAAATTGTACATCAATAGGGGGACTAGGAGTCACTTTATATTGTACATCATTTGGGGAACCAGAGGCAACCTTATATTGTACATTAGCTATAGTAGGGGGACCAGAGGTCACCTAAAATTGTACATCAGTAGGGGGACCAGAGGTGAGAAGGAGAGCAGAGGTTTCCTTTAAATCTACATTTTTATGGGGACCAGAGGTCACCTTATACTGTAAATCAGTAGGGGGACTAGAGGTTACCTTATATTGTATATCAGTAGGGCGACCAGGAGTCACCATATATTGTACATAAGTCAGGGGACCAGAGGCAACCTTATATTGTACATCAAGAGGGGGACCAGAGGTCACCTAAAATTGTACATAAATAGGGGGACCAGAGATCACCTTATACTGTACATCAGTAGTGGACATCAGTAGGTGAGCATAGGTAAACTTTAATTCTACATGTGTAGGGGGACCAGAGGTCACCTTATACTGTACATCAGTTGGGGGACTAGAGGTAACCTTCTATTGTACATTAGTAAAGGGAGCAGGAGTCACCTTATATTGTACATCAGTTGGGCGACCAGAGGCAACCCTATATTGTACATCAGTAGGCGGACCAGGAGTCACCTTATATTGTACATCAGTTGGGGGACTCGAGTCAACCTTATATTGTACATCAGCTATAGTAAGGGGACTAGATGTCACTTTATTTTGTACATCAGTAGGGGACATCAGAAGGGGGAGCAGAGGTCACCTTATATTGTACATAAGAAGGGGGAACACAGGTCACCTTATATTGTACAGCAATAGGGGTCCAGAGGTCACCTTGAATTGTACATCAATAGGGGGACTAGGAGTCACTTTATATTGTACTTCATTTGGGGTACCAGAGGCAACCTTATATTGTACATCAGCTGAAAATGTTCAAATGTTAACGCACAATGCACAGCGCACGACGCAAGAAAAAAAACTGATAGCAATAAGTCACATGCGTTGATTCAGGTGACCAAATAAGGTGTCCTTTGGTCTCAATATTTATGTAAAATATTAGGTGTCTTCTAGTCTCCCTGTTGACTTACAATATAATATTATAAGATAACCTCTGGTCTTCTTATTGATGTAAAATATAAAGTGTCTTCCGGTTTCTTCAAATCTAAGCTTGAATTTATAACAATTGATGTGACTACTTTTCATCACATAGTTTAATTGTGAGAAGCTGGAAAACACGGGTTTTCGAGACACTGCATTAAAAATGAATTGTAAAGAATCAGTAAACTAGATTAAAATTAAACCGTCCATTAAAGCTGCTGTAAAATTTGTTAAAATCCCAAAGAAATACTCAGTGAAATATGTAAAAATTTATTGCAATCAATGTGTGTTTTATAAGCAATTGAGCAAGTGGATTTCACTGATAAAATGTATATAATGGGCATCAAAAATGAATACCGTACTTGAAAACAAAAATTATACAAATAATGTGCTGTTTGCCAAATTTCTACGAATAATCACTGGTTGGTGTATGATTGACTATACGACACATAGCAAAGAAGGGAGGCGTACAAGGCGGGGACAATTCCGCGCTCTGAAAATAGATATTTCTCAATTCGAAAAGTAGTATTTTTTTCAAAATTGTATGGTTTATATCATCTTTTATATATCATATTCTTTATTTCATTGTTTTGATAATTTATGAATAATTTATTTTTTATTCATGTTTTTATGACATTTGAAAACAACAACAAAAAAAAAAAAACAAAAAAAAAAGAAAAAGCTTCATGTATGATTCAAACTCTCTTCATAGCTCAGGTTTAGTCCAAGACCAACCGCTTTAAACACTACTGGTACGCTACGAAGGATATGCACTATTGACGTCTTTCAGTGTGATTTAAATGGACGGGTTAGTAACATTTCCATCATTTAAGCGTTCACGAAGAATGGAGACTTGACCCATTCATGTTTAAAATTCGTTTTTATAGCTCTATTAAACCTATTTTCCACTAAATATGCTTAACTGTCAACTTTGAATTAAATATTATCAAATGATAAGTCGTTCAGAAAAATAAAATGATAAAATATTTTGAAGATGACATTACTGAGAACACGATTTTAGTGGATTTTGAAAATTGAAAAACATTTTGCCTCAGAGCGGGGGATTGTAAACGCATTATACGCCCTCTTTCAAAATACACATCATTTCGAGAGTAGTTCACACTGTTTTAAAAACGTTTGACATAAAAAAAAAAGCTGATTACTCAAAAGTAACCCTTAAAAATGAGTGAAAAACTACTGCATATAAGACGATATGAACAATTATTAAAAATATCAGTGATTGTAGTTATCCACGTTTATTTGAATTTCAAACAGATAATGAAACTTGAATCTAATGCTTAAAACCCTCAAAAGAAATTTACAATAGAATGTACCTGACAAAAAAAGCAAAGGTCTAAGAAGAGCAGAGAATTTCAAGAGCATAAGGATAGATTTATAGGCAATTTTCTTAAATATTAGTGGTCATATTGTTTAAATTCGTATTCGGGGATGCAGTTTAACCCTGAAGAGTAAAGGAGTCTTTGGATAAACAAAAGTTAATGTTCATTCACTTTAACAATATTCGCCAGATCTTTCGCCTTTTGACTTGTTCCATTTGCCAAACTTGAGAAAACGCCTTTCAGAAGGAAGGAAGAAACAAGTCCAGGAAATCATAGGATCTGCAATAATCCAGTATAGAAAGGTTCATACCAGAAAATGAGTTCGAAAAACAATTGAAAATGAATCAGAAATTGGATAAAAATGTTACTTACATGTGTTTTAATGAAAAGATAATTTTAGGTTAAATCATTATAACTAAATTATTGAAAAGCGACTTTTGTTTCTTTCTGAGCACCGAAGACATTCTTAAACGACCGTTGTATAAGGTGACCTACTGATGTACAATATCAGGTGTCCTCTGTTCCACATACTGATGTACAATATGAGGCGACCTCTAGTCCCACTACTGATGTCCCCCTTCTGATGTACAAAATGAGGTGACCACTGGAGTTTTATGAAGAGACTTACTTTTACAATCGACTACTGACTTTTACAATTTAAACAATGACTTACTGCATTACTTAAAATGTAAAAGTCAGCTGTCTAATGTAAAAGTAAGTCTCTTCATAAAACTCCATTAGTCCTCCTACTGATGTATAATATAAGGTGAACTCTGGTCTCCTTACTGGTCCCCGACTGATGTACAATATGAGATGACCTCTGGTCCCCCTACTGGTGTACAATATAAGGTGGCCTCTGGTCCTACTGATTCACAATATAAGGTGACCCCTGGTCCCCCTGCTGATGTACAATATAAAGTGTCCTTTGATCTCCTTACTGAAATGCAATATAAGATGACCTCTGTCCCCTTCTGATGTTCAATTAAAGGTGACCTTTCGTCCCCCTACTGATATACAATAAAAAAAATGGCCTAAGGTCCCCCTACTGATGTCTTCTGGTCCCCTTTCAATGTACAATGTAAGGTGACCTTTGGTCCCCCTGCCAATGGACAATATAAAGTGACCCCTGGTATACCTGCAGATGATCAATATGAAGTGACCTCTCATCCCCTTACTGATGTACAATATAAGGTGACCTCTAGTCCCCCTTCTGGTGTTAAATATAAGGTGACCTCTGGTCCCCCTTTTGATGTACAATATAAAGTGGTCTCTGGTCCCCCTACTGATGTAAGATATAAGGTGACCTCTGGTCCCCCTTACTGATGAACAATGTAAGGTATCCTCTTGTCCCCCTTACTGATGAACAATATAAGGTAGCCTCTGGTCCCCCTTCTGATGTACAATATAAGGTGACCCTTGGTCCCCCTGCTGATGTACAATATAAGGTGACCTCTGGTCATCCTTCTTATGTTAAATATAAGGTGATCTCTGGTCCCCTTACCTATGTATAATATAAGGTGACCTCTCGTCCCTCTACTTATGTACAATATAAGTTGATCTCTGATCCTTCTGCTGATGAACAATATAAGATGACCTCTGGTCCTACTACTGATGTACAATATTAGGTGTCCTCTTGTCACCTTATTGATGTTAAATATAAGGTGACCCCTGATCCCTCTACTAATGTACAGTAAAATATTAGGTTACCACTAGTCTCAATACTCATGAAAAATATCGGTCGACCTCTGGTCCCCGTACTGATGTACAATATAAGGTGTCCTCTGGTCACCCTACTGATGTACAATATAAGGTGAACCCTGGTACAACTGCTGATGATCAATATAAAGTGATCTCTCATCCCCTTACTGATGTACAATATAAGGTGACCTCTAGTCCCCTTTCTGGTGTTAAATATAAGGTGTCCTCTGATCCCGCTACAGATGTTCAGTACAATATTAGGTGACCACTATTCCCCGTACAATATAAAATGACGTCTGATCATCCTTCTGATGTTAAATATAAGGTGATCTCTGGTCCCTCTACAGATGTACAATAAAAGGTGACCTAAGGTTCCCCTGCTGATGTACATATGTAACTTCTGGTCATCCTTCTGATGTTTAATCTAAGGTGACCTTTGGTCCCCCTACTTATGTACAACATAAGGTGACCTCTGGTTCCCCCTACTGATGTTCAATATCAGGTGTACTCTGTTTCTCCAACTGATGTACAATATAAGGTGACCTCTGGTCCCCCTACTTATGCACAACATAAAGTGACCTCGGGTTCCCCCTACTGATGTTCAATATCAGGTGTACTCTGTTTCTCCTACTGATGTACAATATAAGGTGACCTCTGGTCCCCCTACTGATGTACAATATAAGGTGACCTCTGGTCACCCTACTGATGTACAATATAAGGTGTCCTCTATTTCCCTTATTGGTGTACAATATAAAGTGACCTCTGGCCCCTCTACTGATGTACAGTACAATATAAGGTGACCACTAGCCCCCGTATTAATGTAAAATATTGGGTGACCTCTGGTCCCCGTAATGATGTACAAAATAAGGTGTCCTCTGGCCCCCCTACTGATGTACAATAAAAGGTGACCCCTTTTCTCCCACTAATGTACAATATAAGGTGTCCTCTGGTCCCCCTAGAGATGTATAGTATAAGGTGTCCTCTGGTCCCCCTACTGATATACAAGAGAGGACCTCAGGTCCTTCTGCTGATGTATAATATAAGATGACCTCTGGTCCTACTACTAATGTAAAATATCGGGTGTCCTCTGGTCCCGCTACAGATATACAGTACAATATAAGTTGACCACTAGTCCCAGTACAATTTAAAGTGACCTCTGGTCCTTCTGCTGATGTACAATATACGATGACTTTTGGTTTTACTACTGATGTACAATATAAGGTGACCTCTGGTCTCTCTACTGATGTACAGTACTATTTTAGGTGACCAATAGTCCCCGTACTAATGTAAAATATCGGGTGACCTCTGGTCCCCGTATTGATGTACAATATAAGGTGTCCACTGGTCCCCCTACTGATGTACATGTATAGTATAAGGTGCCTCCCCCCCCCCCCCCCCCCCAGATGCGCAATACAGCAAAACTCGTTTTGAACGAACACGGATATTACGAATTTACGGTTATAACGAAGTCATCTTGAATTCCCAGCTGTATAAATTTAATGACTTTCTTATACGGTTATAACGAATTACGGTTATAGCGAAGTAATTTCATAGGTCCCTGTGACTCTGTATAAGGTGCCCTCTGGTCTCCCTACTGATGTACAATATGAGGTGTCCTCTGGTCCCTCTACTTATGTACAGTACAATATTAGGTTACCTGTAGTCCCCCTACTGATGTACATTATAGGGTGACTCCTGGTCCCTCAAATGATGTACGATATAAGGTATCCTCAGGTCCCCCTATTATGTGCAATAAAAGATTACCTTTGGACCCCTATTGATTTAAAATGTAAGGTGACCTATGATCCCTCTGATGATGTACAATATAAAGTGACAACTGTCTCCCTAATGATGTTAAATATAAGGTGGCCTCTGGTCCCCCTACTGATGTAAAGTATTAGGTTACCTCTGGTCACCCTTTATTATTTTCACGTATCTGCTAATACATATATATTAGAAAGTTGATCTTTATAAAGTTATAAATATGATTATTTTGGAGTAAGAAAAAGAAAATTGTCCATCATATAAAATTCAATTAATAATAAAAGGTGACCTGAGGTCTCCGTATTGAGAATGTCGATGAATTTACTTTTGTGCCTTTAATGCCTGGAGAGTTCCTAGAATGTTTTATTACTACGCAAAATGACGAACTATTTGCGGGGGACCCCAGGTCCTAGTTCAGCGTACGTTTTATCCTTCTGCGAATCAACAAATGAAAACAGTAAAACGGCTAAGCGTAAGAAAGTCAAAAACAGACCCCCTCCAGCGAGGCAACGGAAACAACCAACAGAGTCTCTTACAGTTGAGAATATACGTAAGCACCAACACGAAGATCATGAGATGTCTGAACTACTGCGCTTAAAGGAAAAATTGGATTCTGTGAAACCTGCGATAAGTTCTATTTCTCATACCAGTTTTGAGTTCAAATTCTGGTATTCTAGTTGGGAAATGTTAACAGTTGATCGCGGTTTACTATGTTACCGGTGGATAGAAAAAGACAGTGAAACACTTAAAATATGTATTCCCAGGACTTTACGTGACAGTGTAATGTGGTATTTACATGATTCAAAAACTGCCGGACATATAGGAATTAGGAGGACTGTTTCAAAGTTAATGAATAGTCAGTACTACTGGCCGCAGCTGAAGCGATATGCTCAAGATTATGTATCGTCATGCGATATTTGCGAAGAGAGGAAAAATCCAACAAGGAAGAAGCGATCTTACATGAAGACGTATTTAAGTGGTGACAGGTTCCAGAGAATAGCCGCGGATATTGCAGGACCGTTTCCGAAGTCAGAAAATGGATACTTGTACATATTAGTCGTCGCTGATTATTTTACTAAATTTTGTGAAATTTATCCCTTACGTGATATGGAAGCTGAAACTGTGGCAGAAACATTATTCAAAGGTTGGATTAAACGATACGGATGTCCGTTAGAGATACATTCCGATCAAGGTAGACAGTTTGAAAGTCAACTATTTCAAGAAATGTGCAGATGACTTCAGATCAACAAAACACGGACAACTGCTTACCATCCGCAGTCCGACGGGATGGTAGAGCGATTAAACCGAACTATAAAGGAAATGTTATCGAAATACATTTCAGCTCATCAGACAGACTGGGACAAGTACATAGACGGGATCGTTCTGGCCTATAACAGTACACCCCATGAAACAACGACTATTATGAGTATATCTCCGTATAGAATGATGTTCGGTACAGAGCCCTCACTACCCTTGGATTTAATGACTACGGAATTAACCGAGGAAGAACCAGTTCGGAAAAATGATTCGGAATATGTGAGAAACTTGGAAAGTGAACTATATTTTGTGCACAATCTTGCGAGAGAAGTTACAGGAAAATTATCGCAAAGACAAAAACATTATTATGACAGAAATGTTCGTAATGTGAATTATGACATTGGAGATAAAGTGAGGCGAAATCAACGCCAAATTATTACAGGGACGAAAGCAAAACTAGCAAGGAACTGGACAGGGCCATGGTTTATTGTGAAAAGACTGAGCGATACGCTTTATCAAATTCAACATTCCAAAAACTCCAAGCCTGTGATAGTGCACGCCGACAATATCAAACCATACAGAGGGAATAAACATTCGCGCCCAGATCCTGAATCCGAATATACAACTGGCGAGACAGCATGTGCCCCGCGACGTCGCGTGCCAGCTGCGAGAGAGAGACCGATGACCAAACGATTGAAGTTACCGCCAGAGCCGCGACCCGAGACTGTCACAGCGGAACAGTCACATGCCGACAGCCAATCAGAAGCCGTCATTAGAACAACACGACTTGGGAGAGTTATAAAAAGACCACTTCGGTACCAGACTGACCATTCTCCAGATGATTTGTGAATATTGTGGGTGTGTGTTTTCGACAAATAGTAACTTGTACCAGCATCAACGCGAACAACATAGAAGTGATTTGAATGTTATTAAATGTGAATGTTGCCAAAAACTCTTTACTAGAAAATCAAATCTTAAAAGACATCTTAAAAACGTCCATAAGTTAGACCAGGACTTCGTCAATGAAGCCTTAAATACCCCGCAGAGGAAGATTCAACGACACAGTTTCATGGAGACCCGAAAACCGGTGTACGTTATGAGTGACTTTTATGAGGACATTTCCTCCGACGAGGAAGAGATGCATTACCATGAGACGGCGCAGCCACTCGTTACAGACTCTTATCAGGACTTGGACATAATCTCAGTGAATTCGGAAGACTTGCCGGAAATAAATGACACTTTTATTAGTGAAATTCTGGGCGACATAGAAGAGGAAGAAACGTGTGCGCGACCAACAGAAGAATCTCTCGAGTCACCAGACGTGAGCGAAGCCGCGAACTCGTCATCAGAGGACAGTGATATGTATGACATGGACGATAACAACAATCGCGTAAGTGTCGAGACGTCAACCATTTGCCTTGTGATGAAGAAGACGATTCGGACTAATCCTGACGGTTCCGAGGAGATTAATCGCGAATCTCAAATTATCTACTCAGAGAACGTGAATCCAGAGGCAGTAGACTTTCGTGATCTTGCCGATGAGATTCTGGATGAGGTTCCGCGACACCTAGCGCCGAGTGCCCGTGTGCGGATAGTAAAGGGAGATTTGTCCTTGTGAACCGTGTAACAAACTGGAGGCCATACTGAAAAAGTTGTGAACTCTAACAAAAGACTTGTGATCTATTAACAAGCTTTTATGTATATAATATTTAATTATTTTGACTTTGATTTTTATTATGTTTTAATGTCATGTTTGTAAATATTTTTTTTTTGTGCTTTGTTTGTCCGAAGGTGATTTATTGTTTACGTAGACTAAGTTTGCTAGGTGTAAGTTAATATGTTTACCGTTTCAACAAAATGATTTTATTATGGATTGTGTAGTAAAAATTTACTGATTTGGAGAAAATCATTGTTTATATAGCTAACGTTTAATTGTTTGTTATTTCCTTTAAATTTTACCATCATGTTTAACTTCAAGAAATTATTTCTAATTGTCTATTTATAATCATTTTGAACGGAGTCAAAAACTTAAGTGGGGGGGGGGGGTTGTAGCGAATTATTATGTAACGATGATTTGTTTATATAACATTGCTCCTCGCGAGCAATGGGTTTTTGTTTACATTGCATTGCTCCTCGCGAGCAATGGGTTTTATGTATAAATATAGGAGGGATTTTAGACAGTGAGTCAGTCAGTTTTTCATATTCATTACGATCACTTCGGACAATTTTTATTTGGATTTTTATACTTACTGTCTTTATGCTATTGTGGATTTTAAAATGTGAATAAACCGTAAACTTGATTACTTGTGTATCATTTCAAGAATATTCATTGGAAAAAATGGAAAACACTGAGAGTTATTCCCCTTAGACCGTATCGGAAAAACGTTACATTATAAACCGATTATGAATTTAAAATTGCAGTTACTTCGCTCTCCTTTCATGGTTGTAGAAACCAGGACGGGGGGGGGGTGCCCCAATAATTTTCCCGATACTATATAAACATTTTTTTGTTTTTAAAGGAATTGTTGGTAGTTGAAATTGCTTCCTATACGGGCCTGCCTTTGAGGAATTTCTTATACACGTCTCAATGCAGGTCATGTATATTTAAGCAGGTACAGATGCGGACTACATAAAGATATGTTTCATTTAAATTTGATCAAACCTAATGCTGATTGTATAAAAACTAAGACTAGATTAATGAGATGCTGCTAAACCCCTGGGGTTTCTATTCAGATAGAATAAAACTTTTAAACACTCGGTACATTGGCTCAAATTATTTTGGTTAAAAACATGGAAAATGGAATTTGTGAATTTACTTACCTTGTTATTGGCCATATGCAAAATTATGTTGTTAATGAAAATATAAACATTTTGCTTTTACAAACAAGTACTCCGAAGTTGATATTAAAAAAAATCTTGAGTTTCTGATTGAAGAGAAGAATTTTCTACTTGTGGCATTCAATTCAAAAGCGAAATACATGTATATCGACGACGTTTTATCAATTAACGATATTCATTTTCATCCTATGTTAATTAATTCAATATATCCGTGTGAAGTCGAAATGAAAGATATACACAGAGTGTGACACATCTGTTTTATATTTGGGTACATTTTTTAAAGGACGTTGAATGTAACCTAGCTTAAACAAAACTTTATGATAAATCTGAGGACTTTAAATTTTCTGTCGTATGGGGTTGGTCTCTGATTTGATACGATACGCAAGAGTATGGTATACGTACGAACAATTTCTAATACTAAACAAGCTATTGATAAATAAGTTGATGAAACAAGGATATCAACAGCTTTGATCAAGTTTGGTAAATGCTGCAAATTCTATGGTTGATACATTGATCTTGAAAGCGAATACAATCGTACGTTGTTTTCTGGTAATTATTTTCAACGGATGATTTTAATCGGTTTTCGGGATTACACGTATATAGTTTTTGTCGTGTCCATCCGTCTGTCTATCTGTCTGTTTGTCTTTAACCTTGCCCATAAATTTTTATTTACTGGAGCTATGCCTTTCATATTTCAATGCATATTCCTTGTTACAAGACCTTTCTTTGGGCAACACTAAATTTGACCTTGACCTTGGAGTTTGACACAGTTTTACAAATACAGTGTAAATTCCAAACTCTTACTTTGGCCATAATTTTTGAATGGTAGTTACTAGGACTTTCATGCGCGGATCTAGAGGAGGGTGGGGGGGGGGGGTCAGGACCCCCCACCCCCCCCTGGCATTTACAAGGTTAAAAAATGTATATACTTAAGCCAGAAAAAAAGTTACCATGGACCCCCCTTGGAAAACGCTGACCCCCCTGGTAAACGCAAATATGTGTGAAATTGGTATGAAAAATAAAAGATTTGAGGAAATAGAAATCATAGCTCACCCCCCCCCCCCCCCCCCCCCCACGAAATAGGTTTTTGACGTTTGGGCGAGTTTAGATTTTTTTTTTGCTTGTCAAGAAATTTCTGGGATTGGATTTTTTTTTTGACTGGGATGGACCCCCCCCCCCCCCCTGGAAAAAATTTCTGAATCCGCGCCTGATTTTCATACTTCACGTATTTTTTCTTTTGTGACAAGACCTTTCATGAGATACCAACAACTTTGACCTTTTGACCTTGACCTTAAATGGTCAGAGTGCAGTGCATGGTATAAAAACTAAGGGGAAAATTAACTTTGCATTTGAAAGTTTTCAATATATCCCCCATAAAAACAAGTTTAACAAGATGTGTTTGTGAAACAACACTGATGGCAACTTTTTTAGCGAAGTAATTTTCTCAAATGCAAATGTTGGTACCCAAAGTAAGGTTTTCTCAAGAGAAATACACATGTGAAATATAAATGAAAATCCTAACACCACTTGTTCAAAAGATATGGCAAAGTTTTTTAAAAGTAAGACAAACTCCATGTCAAGGTCAAAGGGTCAAAGTTGTATGTATCTAAAGGAAGTCACAAGGATTACATATGCGAAGTATGAAAGTCCTAGCCCTTACTGTTCAAAAGTTATGGCCAAGGTTTATGTTTTTTTTAAAGTAGGCCAAATTCCATGTCAAAGTTGTTGAAATCCCTATAGCCCTAAGCCACTTATAGCCAGCGTTAATGTTGGATAAAAATCAGCAAAACTGGATCAGACTCCAAGGTCAAGGTCAAACAGACGGACGGATGGATGGACAGGAAAAAACTATTTAGGCCCATCGCCCGAATCTTCGATTACGGTGGCCAAAAAGAGAGGAATTTAAAATCCGGATTTTCAGGATAGGTTCTGCATTTAGGACGCGATCTCTATTTCTTGTTAAAATTTGGCGCTGTTTTGTTTTACTTTTGACAGTGTTTCCAACCTTTCCAGGTAATATGATAAATTTCAAAGGCTAAATCGCATATAGGGTATCCTTTTGAGAATTCTTCATAAGTTCTTCTCTATCCTTGTCTTAGCTGCAGATCTGTAGCGGTATGGTTTTATAAGGATACTTGTCTTTGACCATAACAGGTCCAGTCCAAAGACTATTTCTACCTACGTAGCTATTAATAGCTACCTAGGTATTTAAAGCTACCCAAAGTAGCTATTTTTACCTACTTTCTGCTTTACTTGCATTTTGTGGCCAAATGCAGGAACGGCGCAACATAATGAGCACAAAATTTCTTGATACAGTCACACTGATGATGAATATTGCAAAAATTTGACCAAAAAATCAATTTTGTATAGAAACTAATGTAAAATTGACGATTTTGGAAGTAATCATTTTTTGGCCAAAATTTTGACATATTCATCATTAATGTGACCGTATCCAAAAATATGGTTTTCACCATGTTGTGCCGTTTAGTCTTTTGGCCGCAAAATGCAAAAAATATATAAAGTAGGTAAAAATAGCTACCTTGGGTAGCTTTAAATACCTAGGTAGCTATTAATAGCTACGAAGGTAGAAATAGTCTTTGGACTGGACCTGCATAACGTCACAGATCCCGCAATGCAAAAAAGGTGCAATTTACGGCGCAATATTTTTTGCGCACGTTGGGGGATAATTTCTTCACTTTCCAGCATCGGTTAATTAACTACCTTGTATGAAACAAGCTTCTTCTTCTGTTTACCAACAAAACTTCAGAGTACTGAAGATTACTTGTTGGTGCGCATGCGTGACCTAAACTTATATGAATAGAAAACAATATAAAGAAAAAAAAGAAATGTGCTTTTATTTACATTAGTGATTAAAAGAAAAATTTAACTGTTTTACTTTTTACATGATAGTGTTGAGAACAGCTGGGGTAAGCTGTTCTCTAAAAATAAGCGCCTGTGGTAATAATAAATAACACAAGGGAGGACAGCATTTTGCTTCAACCTCTGTTTTCGTTATCAGGTCTGGTACAATCACTAGATTTAGCTATGTAGCTTGATTTAGTTACATAGCTTAATTTACCTACCTGAGGTAGCTTTATTTAGCTACCAAATTGATTTATTTCTATTAAAAAGCATTTTTCTCAGGATGTGCAGAAAATATCATTTTGATGCAGTGATCATTTTCAACTTTGAACTCATCTGAAAACAACTCATGAAAAAATCCCTCTTGGAAAAATGTCTTTTTCTGTGCAATTGCAATCAAAGTTCTGAAAGTTTTGGGGCTATGTATGACAGTTAGTACAGTTACTCCTTAAATGAAATGACAAAGAAGTCCAGTTCCGGTTAACACGATAATAGGTCGGTAATTGTTCAGCACAATGTGAAGTAATCATGCTCAGTCATGCCTCACCGCGCCCAATAGAGAGGACAGTTAACCAAACAATGGAATTACATGTTTTGCTTTAAATTGTCCAAACGCAGCAATGTATAAACTATCTCTGCTTTGGATTGTTTTTTTAAGCCTCCATAGTATAAGTATCAATAGTCATTTAATTGCAACTTTTTGTCTCTTTTTAATAAAAGGAAAACTTTTGAAAACTTACCTTGAAATAGCTAAATAAAGCTACCTGAGGTAGGTAAATAAAGCTACGTAGGTACTTCTACCTATGTAGCTAAATCTAGTGATTGTACTGGACCTGGTTATATTTTCCCGTATTTTACTGACTCACCACCTCGGATCTGTCAAGTAATGATTCTTTTAAGACCTCATGCTTGAATTTTCCCATTGGAGCCTCTACAATACACATTTCCGTAGACAGACATCTCGGCCCAACGACATCTCGGCCCTTGGTGGTTGACACCTCGGACCTGACTGGTCAGCCCAAAACTATTGACACGTTGACCCATATAAAAGACACCTCAGCCCAATCAAAATTTGGTGATGGAAAATATAATTTACATTATTAAATAGTTAATTATTCTTTTTTCCAATAATTTTTTTTCTAAAAATTGTATATAAGTAAAAATCAAATTAGGAAGGGAATCATATTTCTTGCATCTCTCTCCTGTGGAAATGTGCAATGTAAATGCTGAGAGCTCGAGAATTAAAAAAATAAATCTATATGAATTTTCTTAATGTACGAAATGGTTGAAACCATTATTTAACTTTCATGATTGCTTTCAATGTTGTAGAAATGTTGTAGACAATATTCTTTGGAGCCTAGCCGCTCGATCGTAATTAACCCCTCATCATCCAGTCCTACTAAACAGAGAACCCTAGAGAACTCTACAGAACCCAATTTTTTCAATAAATATTTTATTTTAAAACTTGCAAATTCTGAAATATGAAATATGATATATTTCTCAATGAAATTCTGTTTGGGCCAAGGTGTCATATAGATTGGCCGACCTGTCTTTATTCTTGGGCCAACCTGTCTGGGCCGAGGTGTCATTGGGCCGAGATGTCAATGGGCTGAGATTTCAATGGGCCGAGGTGTCTGACATTCCACATTTCAGACTAAAAGTAATAAAAACGCTCTCGTTAGGACAGCTGGTGTGGACATTGAAATTTTCTTTTCATTCTCATGAGAACATAGCTTAAAAAGTGATGCATTGTGGATCTAGAGTAGCCTGTTTCCCTGGCCTACCCATAATGCTCTGCAAGTAGTACTCTATGGAGCATTATGAGTAGGCCAGGGAAATAGGATTGGTCTGGATTTATTTTGGAAAAGAATGTGCAGTAGTACAAATTTTCTCCTCACCCAGACATTGTCAATAGAGTTTGCAGTTACAAGTGGCACTTTGAACCGCTTGCAGTGCTTGCTTCAGTATGATATTTTAATGCAACCATTTTCTCTTCTAAGATGGACACAAAAAGTGATGATGATTGGCAAGTTCAGGGCAGTGATGATGAAAAATATGACCCTGGAAAAAAGGGCAACGGAACCTGGTGCCCTTTACCAGAAGATATTGTAAAGGTATTTGTACTGCTTTAGAATGCATTGAAAAAAGCGACCAAGTTTATCAATGGCTGATATAATTAAATAGAGCATACATGTGACATTTCAAAAAAGTATTATTTTTTGCTTTAAAATGCCATATTGTAAATTAAGGCTCTCTAAATTATTTGTATAATACACATAAACTACCAGGTAGAATTATTTGCCTGGTTTATTTTTATAAAAATACATCCAGAATTATTTTTATCATTTAACCAAGTAAAATATCCTAGTAACTATAGAATGTCATGTCTAACTTTCATATCAATACATATACCCTTGAGGTTTTGATTTCTGAAACTTTTATCTTTCTTAAGTTACTTAAGTTTTTGAAATTTTTTAGTCACTACAAATATCAAATACATGTGGTTTAAATTGTTTTATATAAATAACTCAATAAATTATGTATTAATAATAATTTTATCATTTTCTAGCTTTATGAAGCTTTAGCAAAAGAGAAGGTTTTAAAACTGGAATGGAAATGCCCTGGTAGACATTTACCAAAGGCAGACAAGCCTTCAGAAGATGTCAAAATGAAAGAGGAGTCTAAACCAGAGATCATTCAACAACCTAAAGAAGATTCAAAGTTAGTGTGTAAAATGTAGCCCCCCCTCCCAAAAAATAGATTCAAATTTAGTGAATAAAAGTCTGCCCTACCCAAAAGAGGGACAAAGACAAAGTATATCAACCCATAAGATGGTTCAAAATTAATGTGCCAAAAAGCAGCATCAAAGATGATTTTTAGTTTTATGTGTAAGAATTTAAGCAATGAAATAAGGATTTCTTCATTATGATGTAGAAACCCAGGCAGTCCAACAAGTGTTAGCATTAGTGTATAATAGGACAGCAACAGGGAATTTATACTTGTTATATTTAAAGCAAACCATAGAGGCCTTGCAGGGTTTGAAATATACAACTTGCAAAATACAAATTAAAATATCCAAATTTGAGTTAAAAATTTTGTAACTCGCAAAAATTTGCTAGCTGACTTTTTCATTGTAACTTTTACCAAGGAAAAAAATCTGTTTCAATCCCATTCTAGTCTTCCTCTCTTTAGTTACTGCTTATATCCCTCATTTTGAAATGAACAAGCATGTGAAATGTTTGATGATCATATCGAAAATAAAGAAGTTTCTTAAAAGATGGATAGATGGAGGTTTATTTTTAAAAAGCTTTCATTTTAATATTGTGAATTGTTTTTTGAAATTGCGAGTTAATTTTTAGCCGGGCTTATTGCTCAAAGAGCAATTGCCGGCTTATGTGATCCTGTTCAAGGCAGGATGTTGACCCCATAGTCGCCATTTTAAAGTTACGTGCAAAAATATAGTTCTTACTCTCAACCGCTTTTGAGATAATACAAACGCTAAATAAAGCAACAAAAATAAAATGAAGTTTTATCTATATAAAATAAACATTAGTAGTAATGACTTTGAAAACTTCATAAGTCAAAGAACATAGTTCATTAGCGTAAGAATTTTTGATAATCAGTGTTACCGCAGTTCTCTACACATACAAGGTAAAGCAGGAGAGGGAACCAGACTGGCCTGTTTGTTTACATTCAGCTGCGGTACCAGATTAATTCTGATTCTGACAAAATTGGACCATGGTATCAGGATTGAAAAACTCAATGTCAGTGTCTTA